>NC_069738.1:1739225-1756725 GCF_027358585.1 Pangasianodon hypophthalmus | reverse complement strand
GTGTGTGTGTGTGTGTATCAGGTACAGCACGTGGGAGCCGGAGGATAACATCCTGGACCCTCAGCTCGTTCTTGCCTTTGAGGAGAAGTGAGCGTCTCTCCTTACACTTCACATTAGCTGAAAAAATGCTGATCAGAATCCTTCAGTTCCTCCTTCTTCTCTCTGTCCGTCCCCAAGCCTTATCGTCTTACTGTGTGTGTGTGTGTGTGTGTGTGTGTGTGTGTGTGATAGGGAGGAGCGGGACAGAGCGCAGGTTCACAGGAGGAAAGGCCTGAGGCCCCGCAGACTCGTCTTACGGGTAAGAATCACTTCCCAGAAACCCATTTCTGTGTAACTTCCCTGACATGCAGCATAAACAGAACAGAGAACAGAACACCATGCCCTCTAAACCAGTCACTGATGTATGATGTCATCAGTGTGCGCCTCATATTCCTCCCACTACTGAGCCTCTTCAATTCCCTTAGTACAGGAAAGCAAAAACGTAGCTCCGAACTTCAGCTCACTGAATTGTTCAGTTATTAAAATCATAATGTGTAAAAGTATTATGATGTTTTATCTAGAGGAAAAAAAAAACGAAGATAATCTCATTTTTAATTTTATAGTTCGTCACGTCCAGGAGAGCGATTCCTGTCCTCATTCCTGGCTCATCCTGCACTCTACAGCAACTATTCACAGAGTCCTCGTTTAAAAGACAGATGAAAGTGCTGTATCTTCTACACGTTTAACACGTGTTTATGAAGGAAAGTGCAGAGTGCTGTGTGTGTCTCTGGGAAGCGCTGCACGAGGAGCTAGTCGACTCAGCAAGCGCTCTGTAGCTCATCAAACAAGCTAGTCGAGAGAGAGAGCTCAGAGGATCAGCGCTAATCGACAGCGCAGATAGCTTTAAACGCTACTCTAAGCCTCATTTATCACGCCGAAACCTCAACTTTCAACTATTAGAGGCGTAAAATGCTACGTCTGTGTTTGTTATAAAGGTTGTTCTTAACATTTTCTAGATCATCTATACACCGACGGACTTGAAAATTAAAACCAGAGTGTAATTAATCTTTAGAAAACACAGCTACAGTGAATCTTATTTAAATCATGATTAAAAGTTTGGTTTCTTCAGTTAATTAAACATCAGCTGTGATGTTAGCCGTGTTAGCTAAAGCTAGTGCTGTGTGTGTTTAGCGTCTCATTAAAGGAGCAGTGTGGAGTGTGTGGAGCCCTCTGCAGGCTGGGAGAGGAAGTGCAGCTAAAACACTTTCCTACAAATACTTTTCAAACTGCATTTGCCTCTTGGGGTGTTTTTCGTTTTCTTTCTTTCTTTCTTTCTTTTTGTAATGAAAGCTATGATTATGAAAGTCTAGTAAGACTTTTTTACAAACCCCATCTTTGAAAGATAAATATTGTGAGACTAATTGACTTTAATTCTGTTTAAAGGTTTTAATAATAATTTAAACATTAAACTGTTTAAACTATTATTATTATTTTAGATTATGATGATGTTTATTTGTGATTATTATGTGCGACTGATGAAAGCTCCATGGGACTATTATATGTTGTTAATTTTAAAAGTATTTATTTATTTATTTATTCACAAGGAATAAAAGGATGTGATTATAAATCACATTGTAAATATGTTATATGTGTGATTGTAAATATCTAATAATGTAAATACATATATTTATAAAAAAAGGAAATATAAATATATATATACATGTGAAGGAATACTTCACGTTTATACTGTGCAAAATAAAAGGCTGTTTTTTGTTGATTTAAAATATTTAATATATACTTTTATTTAAAAGAACAAAAACTGTTTGTTCGTAAGTTGGTGTGATAATTAATAACTAATTACTCAATCATTTAATTAGATAACTGAATCATTTTTATGATATTATATGATTTATGAAGTTACAGGACGGTGTTATTTATTGCGTGTTGTTTACGTGTGTTTTCCTTGTGATCATGTAGAACATCTACACCATGGAGCTCCGAAGCGCTCAGAAAACTTCGGAGAAACCCACGCCCCGATTCCGCCTGTCACTCGCCCGCTCCATGGGGGCGGGGCTACAGCATAATGGGCGGCGCTGCAGGAACGGCGAAGGCAGAGTCTACCACCACCACCACCACCTTTTGAAGCGCAGGAGCAGGCAGTGTGCGTCCAAACCGCCGGAAAGTGCAGAGTCGCCACGGCAACGAACAGCGGAGGCGGAGGATGAGGAGGAGAAAGAGTGGGAGAAAGAGGAGGAGCATCAGGAGAAGAAGAAGAGGAGGAAGATAGAAAAAGAGGAGCATCATGACATTCCACACGGTATGTGTAACACGGCATCGGCATGACAACTGTTGCTAAGATACAATGCATGTAGCGTGCACTGAAGGGGGTCAGAGAGGCCACGCTGAGTCTCTCGAGTCGTCACGACTCAGAGCTAGTGATCGCTAAAAAGCTAAATACAGCTCGCTAACTCGCTCTGCACTCTGCAGGAACATGAAGAGAAAGTCAGTGAAGATCTGAGCAGAGCTTTCAAAGCTGTTAGTGCACCAGTGAAACCACACACACACACACACACACACGCTGTACAGCGTATCGTGTCCTCAGGTATCTCAATGCGATATTTCTGCCGTATCGCTCCCTCTGATGACTCACTGAGAAAGTGCCATATTGCCTGGAGATATTCAGCGTGAGATGAGAGATGAAGCGTCAGCGATCTATTGGTTGGCGATCTAATGTTGTGCAACATTCATGAAAAAAAAAAAAAACAAGCACATCTTAGAGGTGTTTCAGCTGCAGTGCCGGTTACATCATCCTCACTTTCATCAGCAGAGCGACGCTGCAGAATGTTGCACGCAAGAACACAAACTGCAGTAATAACATGCATTCTTCTCACCAAGTTGTTTCTGGATCAAAGAAAAACTGCATCAGATCAGAAAACACTCACAGATCAGATAAGAAAGGTTTCATTTTTATTCGAGAGCGTTAGATCAGGTCTGGAGACTGACGCGCTCAGAGCCTCTGATTCTCCGACCACGCCGTACAGAGCATCAGATAACTTTTGTACACTTGAACGTTGCAATCTGATTGGCTCTCGGCTTCCAGCAGGAAAACAAGGTCTCCATACACAGAGGAAATTAACACTTTTTACTAAACTTTATTTACAAAACATGCTCTACGTGATTGCTGTTTCTTAGGAACCGTACACAGAGTCGTCTCGTACTCATGATGATCTCGTATTAACACATCTGCTGTTACGCATGTAACTGCACTTCGAATGTTTTCCTTTAAACGATCTTTCTGCTGTATCTTCTCCTGGTACGCTCTGGCCTTCACGTGCCCTCACAGGTAAAAATCAAGTGGGTTTAGATCTGAAGATCTCAGAATAAAACATTAACTACGTATGACACGTATGACATGTATTAATGGTGTAATACCCGTATAACCTTCACAGCAGAGACACCTTACCCCAAAATACTCCTTTTTCACTTCATACACAGAGCATCAGGCAGCTAGGAACTGTTAGTAAGATAGCTTACCAGCTAACAGGAGCATGATATAGTTCCTAATTAAGGCTACGTTTACACGACAGCGATGTAGTCAAAAACGGAAAAGTTTTTCCTCTTGCGTTTTCAAAAAGTTTCACGTTTACACGACAACGTTTTCAAAACGATTCGCGTTTACACGTATCCGCGATAACGGCCAGAAACGCTGTAGTGCGTATGCCAGGCCAGTAGTTGGCGCTGTCACCTTGTTAGTTGGTTGTAATATCGGTGAAGTAAATCCACACTTTGCTGAAGAAGCGTTAGCAAACTCTTGAGCAGCAACAACACGACCATGTTCTCCGCCATTGTTGTGTATGTTTGTTCGCGCTTGCCTTTACAATAGACGAGTACTGCGCATGTCTACATACCGAACACGTACTACGCACGCGCATGACGTCACCGTTTTCAAAGATTCCCGTATCGGGTGTTTACATGGAGACGATAACGGCAGCGTTTTCAAAAACTTGCACTTTGAAACCTGTTTTCAAAAATATGCGTTTTCAGTCCCCAAAATGCCGTTGTTGTGTAAACGAACAGAAAAACGCATAAAAAGTTTCCCGTTTTTGGCTGAAAACGTTGTCGTGTAAACGGCCCCTAAGATCTTTGATTCTCAAACACAAACATGAGAAACAGCGGTGTGTCTCAACCAGCCAGCTGGTAAGGAAAGGTCAATTTCAGGTTCATGTTTAAAACTTTTTCTATATAAACAATAAACAAGAATCTCACGTGTTTAACTCACGTGCTGTCTGGATTGTAACCTGTAGGAAACCACGGCAGCTTAGAAAACAGCCACGGAAACGTTATCTGTAACCTCAGACATTCTCACGTTTCATATAGCAGGCCGCTGTGGTGTTCGTAGTGCTGTAACGTAGCGCAGCCGCGTTCTTCACTGAAGCTTCTCATTTCTCTCTCACTCTCAGCCCAGGAGATGACAGAAGACCACGCCCCCTCAACACAGGAAGCTGTCATCACAGAGGGAAAACCAGAACACTGCGCTTCCTCCCCCGACCACGAGGTGGAGCCACCCAGCACTGAGACCGGTTCGGCTACGGCAACAGCGACGGACCAGTCAGCGAGCACTACTAACACAAACACACACGAGCACAAGCCAATCACAGACGCTTCAGGGGGCGGAGTCTCCCCAGATAAACCTATGACTGACAAATCACTGAAAAGCAGCTCAGAAGCGGGTGTGATCACAGACAGGGTCCAAAACCGAGCCTCGGTGATAACGGTGCGACATTTGATTGACAGGTTTGCGCAGGATGAGGAGAGAGAGACAGGTGAGACAGACAGCAAAGACAAGAGCGAGACAGACAAGGACGAGGTCACGGCCGAGTGCACCACAACCTTGCAGCTGAGCACGGAGGTCAGAACAGACGCGTCTGAGGCATCCGAGAGCACGCGGCATCCTGGGAAGGTGATCGTGACTAACGTGACGATTAACTCGCTGACGGTGACGTTTAAAGAGGCGATGACGGCGGAAGGGTTTTTCAGCAGCTACGGGCTGCAGGTCTGAGGGACGAGGAGGAAAGAGGAAACACACTTACAACCAAAAGTACTTCCTGTCGAATTGCTAATGTGGCTAACGATCAAAGAGAGAGGAGTTAGCAAATCATTTAGAGTAACGCATGCTAGCTCGAATTCGTTAGAAATGTTAGCATTTGAGGTGAAGTACGCCTTATTCATGCGAGAGTGAGGGATTACAGGACCAGCCAATGTGTTGATCTGTCGATGTTTTGAAGCCTTTCGCCGTTTTTGCTTTACAGATACTCGTCTGTTGTTAAAAAAGGGTTACGTTTCCGTCTCCGTCCTTTCGTTTTAGTGAAAACGTGAACAATAGTGGAAGGATTTCCATGTTGCTGACAGTGACGCCTTTAAATGCACGCAAAAACGAACGCTGTTTCCACTTAACGCATCGTTGGTGTTAACCGTTCCATTAAAAACAAAAGAAAAAAAAAAGATGATGTGTACGGATTTAGTGCAAGTTCTTGTTTCAGGGACAGCAATGACTAGATGACATCATCACCCCGTAGTCTCTGCAGCCCTGTCCCCCGTCTGGGACAGGTGAAGGTTTAGCCGGCTCGGGTTTTGCTCTGCCTTGTGCTCCGAGGCCTTGCTGCATTTTTAACGAGTCCGTATCGGTTCACATTACAAATGCCACCGCACAGGCTGTACTGAAGTGTAGGCTGCATTCACAAAGCGTTGGAAAACAGTGTGCTTTAGATGTATCTCTAGCATGCGACAAAGTCGAGCTGAAGTTCATGTGGTGACACTGCAACCAAAAATAAAAAAAATAAAAAAAGAGAGAGAAAAACATGCCGTTGTATGACTTGTAGTTTATCTATGGCAAGATTACATTTTTATTTGTATTTCCGATAAATAAAGTCACAAAAAAAAAAGTTTTGTGTCAAAGTTCTTTTGTGGATCATTTTTACTACATCAACAATTAAAAAATGACTTTATGACTAAATGACTTTATGAGTAAATACTTATTAATTAATTAATTAATCTGTGGGAAATTAATATGTGAAAGTGGTTACTGCAGCGCTCTTTTAACGTTTAAACATTGCATTGAAAGATCTTAATTTGCTCCTGTGGCATCAACTATAAGAGCCAATTACGTTCCAATTCGCAAAAGAAATCCACTGGTTTACTGGAGAAAAGTTAGAAATGGAAATCTGGATTATTTTATTTTATTTTATTTTATTTTAACTGAAGGCTCTTCTGTGCTCTCTGTTGTTTATGTTTTATTACTGAAATTTTAAGCTATTTATAATTCCAAAGCTTTGTGGGGATATAATTCAGTTCTGCTGTCTGCCTTTCATGACCTCTAGTGGTCCTAAGCAGAATAAATACAACAATTTTTTTAATCATACCAAAATTTACAAGATAATCATAACTACACATTTCACTTCACTAGTTACACCACAGCACTGTTGAAATGTGGATTCTGATCTGATCTGAAGGTGGTGATTACGTTCCACATAAACGGATTTAAAAATGTGTGTAACTGCTCATAAGGAGACGTTTATATTTAACATTTATGGAAGGAGTCTCCAGTGTCAGTACTTTGTAACAGTCAGCGGTAAAGCTGTAAGTTTTCTGATATCTTCAGGACAGAGGAGTTTACGGTTTCTCAGTAACATGACAAGATGCGTTTTTTTTTTCTTTTCTTATTAACTTCAAGAGAAAAGAGGCTGGTGAGGAAACGACTGTTTATAGCGGCTATATGTGATAACAAGAGCTAACAGAAATTACTTGCAGACGTTCCACAACATTAAATGTAACTATAAACAGATAAAAAAAAAGGGACATGTTCTTTATAAACAAAAAAATTGTAATCGTAAGCAGATTGCTGTGGAATAAAACAACTAAATCACTCTAGTAATCGACTTCAGGGTAGGAACAGTAACTCCGCTTCATCGCAAAACGCAATCACTGAGAGTTAATAATTACTTTCCTGTAAAACAATATTAATGCTTGGACATCACTGTCAAACAAACAAACTTGTTGTTGACATCATTTTATTACAAAAATGGTATGGAGTCCAAGGTTTGTTCCTTTGTACAGTAAAAAATAATTAAATTAAACTTAAAAAAAAAAAAAAAAAAAAATCAGCGCAATGAGATTTCTGAAAGTGGAGGCAATGTGGAAGGAGAGATCAGTTCTTTAGATAAACTCTAATCTCATCTATGCATATTAGCATAAACGCACACACACACACGCACGGGCGCGCAAGCTTCTGCGAATACACGCCTCCACTAGCCAGTAAGTGTCATAACAAGTACACACACATACACACTGGGGAAAACAGGACATGTGGTTTTCCCCATGTGGACACTATGGCTAGGCATTTTAAACAAATGTGGCACAAAAGAAGAAAGAAAAAGGAGAGAAAAAAAAGAAAAGGAAAAAAGGTCCACTGGCCGACACCACTAAGCTTTTCAGCCCACAACACTGTGATTTTTCTCTAAATCCATCAACGTAAATGTAAAGAAACCACTCTGCAAATTCTCAGGTATTAAAAATAGACTCTGTAGAATTGTAGCAGTCTCCAGGAGCCGAAAAAAAAAATCACTAGATAAAATAAATAACAGAATGAAAACCAAACCTTTCAAGGAAGATATGCTTGACATTTGAATAATTAACAATAACAAAAACAAGAATTGTAACATTTGTCGCATGTCTGTACTGTAAAAATAGTAACAGAGACTGCTTCAAGGAGCAAAAAAATATTTATAAAATAAAACCCATTGCATTCAATAAATCAGTACTTTACATTTTTAAAATATTAAAAAATATATCTTAAAAAGGTAAATACTCCCCCAGGCCTGAAAATATTACCTGTGTTCTATTCTCTGAGTCTGAGAAACAAGCCTTTATTTGTTCACAATTGGCAAAAAACAGAAAGAAAAGAAGAAAAAGAGCCATAATTTAGCGTTCACACTCATAACATTCCGGTTATGTAATTTCTGCATCTCCCATAGGAAGATCAGAGTTCAAGGTGTTCATAGTTAAGAAAAAATTAAATAATTAATAACCGTAATATAAAAAACAAAGCTAACACTGTCTCTGGCAAGGTTTTCTAACTACATGTCTAATGAGTTCATGTTCACCCCGAGATCCTGCCCGCTAGGGGGTCGTATGTCTTTCGCTCCCGCAGGGTGGAGTCCCACCATGCCGCTGAGATGCGGCAGCATCGGGTTCCCCCCAGGGTCCATAGCATTCTGCTGTAGCTGGGGAGGAGGTGGAGGAGGAGCCATGCCAGGTAGGTGCTGCTGTAGATGGGCGGGGTGTGGTGAAGCTGTTTGAGTCTGCTGCATTCGTGGGGACGGACTCGAGTGTGGCGGCTGCGATTGCGGACGAGGGGAAGGTTGAGGCGATCGCACTTGGTTGCTGAGAGAGTTAGGGAGCGGCTGGCCCTGCAGATGTGGTGACTGCGACATTTGCTGCTGTGGGCTCATGGGATTGTTCTGCTGTGCAGGCGAAGTCCCACCTAGGTGCTGCTTCTGTTGCTGAAGCAGTCGCTGGTGGATTGCTTGCTGCAGCATTGCCGGAGATGATGAAGGCTGTGTCCCTCCTTGTCCTGGCTGCATCTGTGGACCACCTCTATCAGGCCCTTGCAGCCCAGCATTCTGCTGCTGCTGCTGCTGCTGCATTTGCAATCTGTGTTGATGCTGCAGTCTCTGCTGCAAGGCTGCAGCGGCCTGCTGCTGTGCAGTGTTGCCTGGGTAACCCTGCTGCTGTGCCGGGTTTCCTGGAAAAGCCTGCTGCTGGGTCAAGTTGCCTGGAAAACCCTGCTGCTGGGTTAAGTTGCCTGGAAAACCCTGCTGCTGGGTTGAGTTCCCTGGGTAACCTGGTTGCTGTGCCGAGTTGCCTGGGTAACCCTGCTGCTGAGCCGAGTTGCCTGGGTAACCCTGCTGCTGGGTCGAATTGCCTGGGTAACCCTGCTGCTGTTGCGCGTTGCCTGGGTAAGCTTGCTGCTGTGCAGAGTTGCCTGGGAAACCCTGGGTTGGGTTACCTGGGTAACCCTGCTGCGGTGCCGAGTTGCCTGGGTAACCTTGCTGCTGGGCCCCAGGTTGCACCCCTGGTTGCGTCTGCTGACCCTGCTGACCCATGTAGCCTTGCTGCTGTGGGAATGCAGCATGATTTCCCCCTGGCTGCTGCTGCTGCTGCTGCTGTTGTTGTTGTTGTTGAAGCTGTAGTTTCTGCTGCTGTCTCCTTAACAGCAACTCTCTGAACTGTGGATTCATATTGACCACATTGGGAGGCACTTGGCCCGGTATTCCTTGCTGTTGCTGTTGTAACCCGGCAACTTGCTGCTGCTGAAGCAGGGGCCTCTGAGGTTGTTGCATTTGCTGCTGCTGCTGTTGCAGCTGGGCAAGTTGGGCTTGTCCCATATTCATGGATGGCTGAAGCCCACAAGCATTGACTCCCACTGGTTGGCTGCTCATGGCCACTGGCGCTCCCTGTGCACCAGCAGGACCTCCTGGCCCATTTTTATACTTGTAAACCCGCTGCTTTATAAATGCAGCCATTAGTTGTGGGTTGGAGCGAAGAATGTTGAGAACCTGCTGCTGCTGCTGAGGTGAGCTAGGTGACCGCAGGGTTTGTAGGAGTTCCTGCACCGTTCCCTGAGGAAGACTCCCACCTGCCATTCCACCTGCAGCACTGCCCTGCAGTCCACTCTGCACCATATTCATCAAGGCATTGTGATTTGGCATTTGCGGCTGCTGCTGTGGCTGTTGAGACTGCTGCATTTGTTGCTGCATTGTAGCCACCCCAGGCTGGTTCATAATTGGAGGTCTCTGCTGAGGTGGAATCCCCTGTCCTGTCCATTGCTGCTGAGCAGAAGGCTGAAGCTGCACATTTGCTCTTTGCTGCATCTGCACCTGTGGAGGAAGCTGGCCCTGTGCATTAGGCTGTGGTACAGGTTGCTGCTGCATGGGTCCTGTTCCAGCCATCATTCCTTGAGGTCCCTGCTGCTGCTCTATCTGGCCTTGGGGAACAGTAGCTTGTGCATGAGGAGGTAGCCCTGTTCCACCTACCATGCCAACCCCTGGATGGTTCATCCCCATCTGTGTTTGGGGTTGTTGGTGGTGTGGGTATGGCGGCATCATGCCTGTCTGGGTAGCTTGCCTCTGTAGTAGCTGAGCTTTTGCCATATTTCTTTGTGCATCTGCCACTTGCTGAATCTTCTTTGCAATTTCCACAGCTGCTGGAGGAGGACCTGCTGCCTGCTGCAGTGGACCTGCCCCTAAGCTGCTGGGGCTTGCAGGACCCAGGCCTGGTTTGCCTGTAGAGCCTGGAGGTCGCGGGCCATACTGAGTCAAACTGTTGGGATGTGGTGACTGTCCCGTCTGTTGTTGAGAAACCATTTGAGGCTGGGGAGATGTCATCACTCCCGGAGCACCTTGCATTTGCTGAAATTGTTGATGGCCAGGGTGCTGGGGAGGAATGTTGCCCTGTGGTTGCTGTAGCTGCTGAGGGGATGCAGCAGGAATGACTCCCATTCCAGGCTGGGGTACAGGCGCAAGACTTTGTTGGGTAGGTGTCTGAGGGGTGGGAGGCTGGGTACCCACTGATGTTGGTGTGCTACGACCCGTGGCGCAGTTGTTGCCTGGCGATGGAAGCCCTCCAGGTGGGCCACCACCAAGAGGAGGCTGCCCAGTCCGCTGCATGGTGGCCATGCGCCTACGCAGCATCTGCGCTTGCTGTAGTCTGTGCTGCAGCTGCTGCTGTCGGAGTTTCTGCTTTATGTTGAGGCAAAATGGCACAGGGCACTTGTTCTCCTGGCAGTGCTTGGCATGGTAGCAGCACAAAGCAATGAGCTGCTTGCAGATGGGACAGCCACCATTTGTCTTGCGCTTGCAGCCCTTTGTGTGCTGCACCACCCTCTTCATCTTCTGGCAAGATGGCAGGGAGCAGTTGGCATTGCGACACTGACAGGCATGCACCAAAGACTGGATGCAGCGCTGGATGCTAAGACGACGAGAGTCACCAGGGTTCTGAGTGGCCGCTGTTGCCTGGTTGCTACTCTCATCATCTAGACCCAGACCAAGCTTCTCCATCTTGTGCTCATGACCCTTTGTTTTATAGCAAGTGATACAAAGGTCATAGTCCTGCAAAGAATAAAGAAATTCCCTTTAGTACTTTGAGAAAATGTTTTGACAACTGTCCCTGTTTCTTAAAAAATCTCCTTAATTTATTCTCTTGCATGGGATCATGGTGCATGAATCACCTAAGTGCAACAACATTAATTAGAATTGGCAACAAACACTACTCAAAAGGAGCACCATCAACCTCTCTTACCTCACAGACGGTGCAGTGGAAGCGTGTCTCCACATGATGTTTGCACTCATTGCAGGTGTAGACAAAGCGATCCTGGCTTTGGTTGTGCAGTTCCACCAGCATACACATTGAGCTCCACTTGGCTCGTCGCAAAGAGCTGAACTCCAGGTGCTTGTCCCGAGCCAGCGTCAGAAAGGCATCACGCCCGTCCATCAGGTCGCACGCCATCAGGGGGTCTGGATCTATGATGGCGGGTAGCGAGTTGACGGCAGGGCCAGCAAGGAGGCGGATGACGAAGAAGACCTAAGAACACCAAAGTGGTAGGAAAATGGTCAGAATTAGCTTGATATGTTTTTGTGTAAAGGGAGACATTGTCAAAGCCTGTTTGAATTAGTAAGAAGATTACCTCTTTGTGTTTCTCCATGGTAGCGTAGAGTTTTTGGGATAGGTCATTTGAGACACTGGGCATGCCTGGTTTCTTCTTATTGGCTCGGCTCATGCTGCTTTTGTTCTTGTTCGTCTTCTTGTTGTTCTTTTTCTTCGCATTCTTGCTGTCACCCTCCGTGGCCTGCAGAAGCAAATAAGAAGTGAGATTTAGAGCAAAGCAAAATTTGTATAAAAACACAACTTGACATGACCACAACAGGAATATTGGTGCTATCTATTTCTCAGAGACATGTTCATCTTTTTGAGGCTTCAGAATGTAAACTCACATCAACACTTTCGTTGGAGGTGCTGTTCTCCTCTCTCTTCCTCTCCTCCTCTTCTTGCTCCAGCTCTTTGATGCTCTCCTCCAGCACGTTGGGCCAGAAATCGCCCTCAAAATAAGGCAGCTCCTTTGCGCTCGTCAGGCGATCCTCAGTTGCCTGTTTAAAGATGTCCTAGGAGAGGGAAGGAGAAGAAAATGGGTCAGGGGTTAAAACGAAATGTGGAGCAGAGCTTCTTTACATAAACATAGCTGCATGCACACACACACACACACACACACACACACAAACACACATGAGCAGATACAGAGAACAAGGAGAAGCTCTGAGGGGGGGAAATGGGCCAAACTGTTCAGCAGGGATTTTGAACAACCTTCTTCAAAGTTTACCACCAAAGCAATGGCTACCTTGTAGTCATGAACAATTCGCTCTGCCACAGCCTTGTCCAGCATCTTCTTGTACCACTCCTGCAGCCGTTTGGGTTTGGGGATCTTCTGATCCGGTGGGTGACAGTGGAAGATGTAGTCATCTCCTTCACTTGGTGGACACGCCCAGATATGTCCTGTGGTGAACCCCAACTTCTTCACGTATTCCAGGTACCCGACTAGGATCTCGTGATACACACCTGTCCTCAGATGACGTGGCTGAAAAAAGTGCACACTGTCCAGGTAGGAGATATACACACGTCTGCACAAAGAGATGAACAGATGGAAGGAGAGACGAGAATGAGTAAACAAGGCAGTTGAACGTTGATAAACATGCTTAAGGCTCAGTTTCCAGGCAACAGTATCACATGGCCACAGACACATGCACTCGAATTTTTTTGGGAGGGAAAAGAAGCTTCTTTCTTTGACTTAATCAGGTATCTAGGAGACAAAAGGCCTTCTTTGGCGCATTTTCTCTCACCTCTGATTGGGTGGAGGACAATCTGAGCCATATTCTTGAACGTGCATTCCGAAAAAACACACATCCACTCCGCTGATGTCCTCGAACGCAAACAGAGCCTTCGTCCGGTAGGGGAAAGACTCAGCCATTTCACCACTGTCCACAAATCTGCCAACACAAATGCACATTATTACTCAAGTGAATGTTAAATTCATATTTTTTAAATGATACCACTTGATATTTTGGATGGTGATGTTTTCTATATGGCTGGATTGTCGGTTACTGTTGTTGCCATAAGAGAATGATCCCAAGATCCATATGGACGGAAAGACAGATCTAAACACAACAATCCAACTGGACTCCCACCTGGACTTCATTCCTGGCTTCACTTCAACCATTTTGTCGGAGACATGAACAACCCGGATAGTGACATCACCAGTTTCTGGATGATTCTGTCGCTTCAGGAACTCGTTCACTCTTGTCTCCAGGAAGTTGCCCAGCTTTGTCTGGGGAAGCCCTGAGAGACGAGACAGGACGAGGAAGAAAAAAAAAATAATGCTGCTGTTAGGATGATGTCTATATAAATCCTGACAGCATTGATAAGTTGCATCACATGATCGCCATAGCAACCGCACAGATCACCAACAGGTGATGACAAATTGTGTTCCTGTAATAAACATTCCTGACGGATGGCAATAACCAGACTGACGTGAAGCGAAGTTACTTTTACAAACCCAAAGTTGATTATTTTCCCCCCAAGTGTTTTTATTCCTTAAACACCACAGCAAATTAATTATTAAAGAATAACATGTCATACTTTCTATTTGTTTACAGCTATATTTAATGTTGTGGAACACCCATGAAACAAGTTACTTCCTTTTATCGCTTACGTTACAGCAGCTATAAACAGTCATTCTCTCCTTAGCCTCTCTTTTTATTCTCTTTAAGTTAAAAAAAAAAAAAAAAAAAAAAAAAAAAAAAAAAACGCAGCTTGTCGTGTTACCGAAAAACCGCAAAGAAGCGTAAACTCCTGTCCTGAAGACGTCGAAAAACTTAAAGTTACAGCTGAGTTACTGACACTGGAGACTCCTTCCATACATGTTACATAAACACATTTCTCCTTACAGAAAACTTCACCATATCAATGATTTTTTTAATCTGTTTATGTGGAACGTCTGCTGTACAAGTCTCTGTGTATGAGCTGTTGCTATAGAAACAATAATGTATTATAAATCTGTGATTTGCAGCTGCACTACTGACGGACACGACACACACAATCTCTGTTCCTGACGTGACTTTCAGGCTGCAGTAAAGCACACTGCGGGCTAATCTATCTGCACTGATCCACAGATTGCGTATTGAATAAGATAAATACACAAAATGGACAAGTAATTTTGCTCATTCTCCATGAACACTGCTCAGAAATCAGCTTGTATCATTTTGCAGGACGCACTGCGAATCTCAGCTGTGTAAGTTGCGTGAGTTTCAATAACGTGCCGTAAAACACACCAGAAGCTTCCAGATATAGTGATGATAAATAGTGTAACTGTCCAGAATCATCTTCTACAAGTCCTGCAGAAGACTTGAGCAGAAGTCTACTAATTATTTAGCAAACACTTACTTTTGGCGGCGTATTTATTCTCCTTCCTCGTCTTATTGGACGCCTTCAAGCAGCCGTCACACACGAAGCTGTAGAGAGATGTAATGTAGAGGTGAAGAGAGATCCCTGAGAAAGCTGATCTCCTAACTACATCCAGTGTTTACTCGTGACTTGGCACTGTTTTGAATACAGACAGAAACCAGCTCACCCTGACGGCCATATCGTCTCGTTGTGCAGGACGCAGATTTGATGCATTTTACGAGCACAGTCGGAACATTCCACAAATCTGCAGCAGGAAAAGTCACATACGTAACTGTTAACTTACTGACGCAAAATATCAAACATTCACGCCATAAAACCCTTCAAACCGCTGATCTATATGATGAGACTTACAGCTCCGGGTCGAGGGTGTCGTTCTTCTTCTTCTCAAACTGGTCTTTATTAATGGAGCTGAAAAGAAGAAAAAAAAAAAAAAAAAAAAAAAAAAAAAAAAAAAACAGGGGTTAACCGATTAGTTCATTAAACTAATTAGGAAAAATTAGAATAAAATAAAACAAGCTATGAGTAATGCACACATTTAAACCAACACTAATTACACTACACTATTAATTACGCTAATTAAAGACTAAATTAATCAGTAATTGTAAAAGTTATCTAATGAGTAAAATACAATCCAGTCTCTATAAAGCATGTTCTTAATTTTTTTTTTTTTTTTTGAGCTGATCAACATATTCCTTACAAGTTAACTTGTTATAAATGATTAAGTTATACATACTTACGAAGTAAGTTTAGATACTATTAAAAAATTAGGGTGTGCAGGTTAAAATACATTAACTAAACAAAATAATAACAAAAATTAAAAGTTTATATACTCTGTGACTAACTAAGAATAATAAATTCACATAAATTCACATGTTGGATACAAAGAAGTAAAAAAAACAACAGAAATTAACATTAATATACAAGATAACAGAGCTGTAAATAAATTTAATCAACAAGATACTAACAGAAGTTAAAGCACACAATAACAAATACTTTATATTACAATTTATGTGAAGTGAATATCACTTTTTAAATCTTTTATCGAGTTATTTCATCAATAACTTGCTAATATTTAACTTGAATATTATCAGTTACATGAAACAGCAACTTATAAGAAGTTAACATCTAAATCTACAAAGTAAGACAGTATTAAAAGTTATTATATTTAGATATAGACCGATAAATAGATAGATAAACATACTAGTATGTTATTTTAAATAAAGACTGATATCAAAATTTAAACTGTACTTTCTCTTTTTTCCATTTAAGTCGTATACATGAACATATTGACTTTTTTTTTTTTTTTTTTTAGAGCGAACTTGCTGAATGTTATCAAGTCGTATAAATAAAACAACACAAGGAATAGAAAAGATATTAAAATACAAATTAACATTATATTAAATGTTATACATAGATATACAATTTTTTTTGTAAACCAGATGTTACCAGATGTTGTACACATGTTTTACAGTACAGGTGAGCATCCTATCAAATCTTAAACACAGTAACATTCTGTAATAAATTAAGGAATTTTAACTCTTATAATTTTAAATCTTATATTGTTTTACACAATATATAACTTTTGGTTATATATAAAACAACATTCTGCCATAACCCGCTTACCTTCTGATAAAATTACAGATATACAACTTTAAACACATTGTTAATAACTTCTTAACTCTTTACAGCGTGTTGTTTTATAAACGCTGATAACATTAACATGCTAGTACGCAATAATTGTTGTTAAGGACAATGTTAAGGTATAAGAAGTTGTATATTATCAAGTTTAAAAAAAAAATACTCCAAAGCCAGATAGTATTTCTACATTTTTGCACCATTTTCATTTCTTTAGCTTTATATTTGTATTGTGATATTATACAACATTCAACAATATACTGTATTAGTTTATTAACCTGCAGCCTGAACAGATTAAACGTGATGAACGTTAACAGACGATCACTACGTAAGAAATTAATAATTACTATATTAATTAATGATAAATTAATGATTGTAGTGCAGACATGGATGCGATGCAGTACTCACATTTGTGGCTGTGTGGGGTCGTCGCTCAGGGACACGTTCTCGCCCTGGATTTCATTGAAACACTTCTCACAGAAGTGGTACCTGTTAGCAAGAAGCCCATATTTGGGTGAACTACACCGTTCGCCAAGAGCACAGCCAATCACAGAGAAGGCACGCAGAGGGAGTCACCAATCAGGACAGGGCAGGCACACGGGGCAGGAGAGGGGTCGTCGCCGGAAGCAGCCAATCATGAAGCAGAAGGGTTTTTTTTGGGGCGTGTGAGCCGATTGATTTGATTGGTGGCGTGTAAATTTTCGGAGAGAGGATGATTGGTCGCACCAAAGCAGGCCAATGCAGACATCACAAGCATCAAAGAACAAAGAGGGAGAGAAAAAAAGAAAGAGGAGGGAAGGACAGAATGAAGAATTAAAAAAAAAAATAAATAAAAGAGTGAAAAACAACAAAAAAAAAAAAAATAGAATGAAATGAAAAAAGTGGAACAGAGAGAGGTGGAGAAAATGAATCAATACGTTCAGGACAAACACGACTGTCTAACCAAGCTAAAGAAGCCAAGCAAAGCAACCTCACCTCCTATCCACCGAGCCCTTAAACATCTCACTCACACACACACACACACACATATATATATATATATAAACACACACACACACACACACACTCACTCAGAGTGTAACGATAAGGCCAGTGGAGGGCAAAAATAAACAGGTGGATACGGAGGAACAGTGTTGGTGCACCTGAGACCATCATCCTGTCAGAGCGCTTTAAAGAGAACCCTCATCTGTAACATGGGTTAAATACACACACACACACACACACACATACACACACACACACACGCGCGCGCACACGCGCACACACACACACACACACACGCACACGCACGCACGCACGCACACACGCACACACACAC
>NC_069738.1:1729225-1734225 GCF_027358585.1 Pangasianodon hypophthalmus | reverse complement strand
TGTTTTTTAAAATAAAGCGTGAAAGAGTTTTCGGAAGCTTAATGGTGGTGACGCTGAAGTCATGTGACCGTTTTGTAGCTCGTTTATAGCCTAACTTTAGCTTTTTACTTCTGCTGATGATATTTAGGCTTCAAAATTCATAAAGTTAACTTGTGAAGATTATCTTGATGAACAAAACGCGTAAGAACCAAACGTGGATGTGAAATTCCGAGTCATTCAAAAATACGTCATCCTGCGGCTCGCCATGGAGCAAGTGTTAGCAAAGCAAAGTGGGCGGAGCCAGTCGGAGCAGTAAAGTTAATCCGGGTTTTGCGGTGATGATCAGTGGAAGTGAGGAACGATTACAATTGCAACGCTGTGTTTTTTTTTACTTTTTGATAATGGAAATTAAAACGATTCTTGCCAGTGGACCTTATAGTACTCATTTATAATCTAAATTCCTCAGACATGACGTCTGGGAGACCTGCACTAACACGAAACCACCTTCTCCAGCTTAACTCACATACTCTCAACAGCTCGGGATTTATTGCTTCACACACAGTACTGTGCAAAAGTCTTGGCACCCTAGGGGTTTTTTGTTTGTTTTTTTTTTTTTTTTTTTAGTATAATCTTTGTTATAGATGTTTATTTTCTGACTTCTACATTATTGATTCAGTACAAAAACATTTTAGATTCCAAACATTAGTTTTCCAGCACAGAATGAAACGTTACAGAAAAATGTTTGGATGTCAGTAAAGAAAGCAGCAGATTCCATAAGAGACCACTTTTCAGATAAAAACATAATGAAGGCTGCTGGGTTTCGCTGCAGAAATAAGAAGCGAGTCGACAGTCAAAGTCTCCAGAAGAACTGTGGCTGCTTCTGCAAGATGCTCAGTAACACTTCCAGCTCATTTCCTTATAAAACTGCACACACTGCACCTCAGATACTGCTTTATTTATTTAAAGTGAAGGATCGTCACATTAAATACTGACTTTGTTTCATTTATTACTGTTTACTGCTCTTTATAGGATTTTTTTTTTAAATATAGAAACATTTAATTTAATTATTTTTGAAGGCGTCTTTGCTCTACAGCATTTCTTTGCATGTGCCTAAGACTTTTGCACAGAACTGTATGTTATGTGAAATAATAAAAATAAATGCTTTGAGAGGCATGGTGTGTAAGGTGTGTGTGTGTGTGTGGGTGTGTGTGTGTGTGTGCCTACTCTTCTTCTTGCTCTCTGTGTTGGTGGACGAATCATTTGTCGTCTCCTTTCCCTCTTTTTCTTCTTTGGGTTCACACTTTATCTCAGGCTTCTTGTCTTCTCCCGCCTCCTCTGTCGACGCCTCCATCGGCTCCGCCTTACACGAGTCAGGCTCTGGCTCCTCCTTCTTAATCTACACCACCAATAGGAAGAGAGCGTTTACAAAGTAACCACAAGAAATACGTACCATGATGCATTTACATCTAATCTCACGTCTCTCTGACCTCCGGTTTCTCCTCGGTCTTCACCTCCTCCTGCACAGCTTCCATCTTAATTTTTGCCTCTTCCTCCTGGGTCTCCTCCTCCTCTTCTTCTTCTTGTTCCTGCTTTTTGACCTCCATTTTGAGGTCAGTTTCAGGGGCGGAGTTCATCTCGTGGTCCACGGAGCCCGCTGAGGCCGGGGTCAACGTCGGACCGTCCGTCATCATGGACAACTTTTGAGACGGCTGGAAAAAGGACAGGAAAGGATCAGTTACAGATCAGCCGATGAGGGAAAAGTCCCATACACGTACGCAAAAATGTGCAAAGAGAGAAAGACAAATACAGAGAGACAGAGATTAGAAGATAGAGAGGAAGGAGAGTAATGTAAAGGGAGAGATGTGCAAAAAAAAAAGAAAAAAAAAAAAGATAAAGGTTACACCAGACATATATGGAGATCAAAGCAATATGCTAAAATAGCAACTAGTACACACTGATCAGCCAATAAAACTGTTAAGATACACAAAGATCAGCCAATAAAACCAAAGATCAGCTAATAAAACCATTAGATACACAAAGATCAGCTAATAAAACCAAAGATCAGCTAATAAAACTGTTAGATACACACAGATCAACTAATAAAACCAAAGATCAGCTAATAAAACCATTAGATACACAAAGATCAGCTAATAAAACCAAAGATCAGCTAATAAAACCGTTAGATACACAAAGAACAGCTAATAAAACCAAAGATCAGCCAATAAAACCGTTAGATACACAAAGAACAGCTAATAAAACCAAAGATCAGCTAATAAAACCGTTAGATACACAAAGAACAGCCAATAAAACCAAAGATCAGCTAATAAAACCATTAGATACACAAAGATCAGCTAATAAAACCAAAGATCAGCTAATAAAACTGTTAGATACACACAGATCAGCTAATAAAACCAAAGATCAGCTAATAAAACTGTTAGATACACAAAGATCAACTAATAAAACCAAAGATCAGCTAATAAAACCATTAGATACACAAAGATCAGCTAATAAAACCAAAGATCAGCTAATAAAACCGTTAGATACACAAAGAACAGCTAATAAAACCAAAGATCAGCCAATAAAACCGTTAGATACACAAAGAACAGCTAATAAAACCAAAGATCAGCTAATAAAACCGTTAGATACACAAAGAACAGCTAATAAAACCAAAGATCAGCTAATAAAACCGTTAGATACACAAAGATCAGCTAATAAAACCAAAGATCAGCTAATAAAACCGTTAGATACACAAAGATCAGCCAATAAAACCAAAGATCAGCTAATAAAACTGTTAGATACACAAAGATCAGCTAATAAAACCAAAGATCAGCCAATAAAACCGTTAGATACACAAAGAACAGCTAATAAAACCAAAGATCAGATAATAAAACCGTTAGATACACACAGATCAGCCAATAAAACCAAAGATCAGCTAATAAAACCGTTAAATACACACAGATCAGCCAATAAAACCAAAGATCAGCTAATAAAACCGTTAGATACACACAGATCAGCCAATAAAACCGTTAGATACTCACAGATCAGCCAATAAAACCGTTAGATACACACAGATCAGCTAATAAAACCGTTAGATACTCACAGATCAGCTAATAAAACCGTTAGATACACACAGATCAGCTAATAAAACCGTTAGATACACACAGATCAGCTAATAAAACAAAAGATCAGCTAATAAAACCGTTAGATACACACAGATCAGCCAATAAAACAAAAGATCAGCTAATAAAACCGTTAGATACTCACAGATCAGCTAATAAAACCGTTAGATACACACAGATCAGCTAATAAAACCGTTAGATACTCACAGATCAGCCAATAAAACCGTTAGATACACACAGATCAGCTAATAAAACCGTTAGATACTCACAGATCAGCTAATAAAACCGTTAGATACACACAGATCAGCTAATAAAACCGTTAGATACTCACAGATCAGCTAATAAAACCAAAGATCAGCTAATAAAACCGTTAGACACTGACAGATCAGCTAATAAAACATACATAGAAATAATCCAATAAAAGTGTGTTTGAGATACACACCGAGCCAAAGAGTAGTGTAACTCACCGAAGACTGTGCCTGAGTGTTTGGCCCCAGAGCATCCTGGGAAGGCACAGACAACGCTTCAGAGGCTCCACCTCCCTGCATCTGCATCTGACTGGCTCTGTCCAGGTGCTGCTGCTGCTGTGGGGTGAGAGGGGCCATGATGGCCGAGTTGGGCGTATGTGGCTGTGGTGTTTGACTGCCAGGCAAAGGGGGCGGTGTCTGACGAGGGGTGGGCGTGCGTCTCGCAGCTGGTGAGGGTGTGGTCTGGTGAATGGGCGGAGTCTGGAGTTGTGAAGCGGGTGGAAGGTTGGATGTAGAACTTGTGGGTGGAGTCTGAACAGCTGGACTATTGAGCAGTGGCGGATTAGACATCTGAATACGAGAGAGGATTAAAAAAATCACGGCTTAGATTACATCGACCGCTAAAATGTAAACTTTTATACGTTCCGCCATATCGAGAAACGCAGACGTTGTGTCACGACTCGTAAACTTGGTACGAGTAGAGTGAATTTCGACTTTAAATAGCACAAACATGGACCGTCATGGCAGAATCTGCTCGTGGACTTGATGCCACATGATGCACCGGAATGCAGCAATGTTACAGACATGCTGTGATGCTGCACAAGCGACCTCTCACCTGGACCGGGCCGGAACCGGCTAACGGGAACTGGTTCTGGGTGAACTGGTTTTGCAGCTGAGCCATGTTGGGCTGCGCCATTCGAGGTACTCCCTGCATGCCCAGCTAATAAACACACACACGGTAAAGAATTAACATCAGAATCAAGTCATGGTTTGATGATGCTACAATCCAAAATGGCGGTTTTCAGTAAAACTATATCTGCTTACAGCTTCCTGATTTAAACACTGCAGCAACAACATGGGTTTTTTTTTTATCCCCTTTTTACTCTTTAAAAAGTAGATCACACTGTTTCAAACATTGTTTAAAACGTCCAGACCATCTTATCCAATCAGAAATCACTTCTTTAAGGAAGCGGACCTTTTCACAAAAGTTGCTTACGGCAGCTTTAATTACATTGTATCGGCTCTAATGCCGCTATATCTTCACTTTATCATTTTCCCACTATCAGAAAAAAACATCAGGTCACCTGGTTCATGTGCTGTGGCTGTGCTCCCATCGGACCGAACTGATTCATACCTGTGCAGGTGGAAAAAGGGGGCGGAGTTACAGAGGTATAGCTATATTTACGCTGAACAAGAATACAATCACAGCTGCAAATAACAGTTTAACAGAGCATGCAACGTTTTCATTTTTTTTTTGTTTGTTTGCCTCTAATTCCTTGGTTTAGGCTCTTACAATCAATTAACACTGATCAATTATTAAACTATTAATTATTAATATTAAAAAAAAAAACTATTTATTGATTTACATGAACAAGCTCAGAGAGGTGCTCTAGAGAAATTAACATGGCGCCATCTGCTGGTCTCTGATAGCAAC
>NC_069738.1:1701725-1726725 GCF_027358585.1 Pangasianodon hypophthalmus | reverse complement strand
CGCTCCTATACTAATCTACTCTACTAACCTCTCTACTATACTAACCTCGCTCCAATACTAATCTCTCTACTATACCAACCTCTCTACTATACTAACCTCGCTCCAATACTAATCTCTCTACTATACTAATCTACTCTACTATACTAACCTCACTCATATACTAACCTCGCTCCTATACTAATCTACTCTACTATACTAACCTGACTACTATACTAACCTGACTACTATACTAATCTACTCTACTATACTAACCTCGCTCCTATACTAACCTCGCTCCTATACTAATCTACTCTACTATACTAACCTCACTCCTATACTAACCTCACTCCTATACTAATCTATTCTACTATACTAACCTCACTCCTATACTAATCTACTCTACTATACTAACCTGACTACTATACTAACCTCACTACTATATTAATCTACTCTACTATACTAACCTCACTCCTATACTAATCTACTCTACTATACTAACCTCACTACTATACTAACCTCACTACTATACTAATCTACTCTACTATACTAACCTCACTACTATACTAATCTACTCTACTATACTAATCTCGCTCCTATACTAATCTACTCTACTATACTAACCTGACTACTATACTAACCTCACTACTATACTAATCTACTCTACTATACTAACCTCACTCCTATACTAATCTACTCTACTATACTAACCTCACTACTATACTAACCTCACTACTATACTAATCTACTCTACTATACTAACCTCACTACTATACTAGTCTACTCTACTATACTAACCTCACTACTATACTAACCTCACTCATATACTAACCTCGCTCCTATACTAATCTACTCTACTATACTTACCTCACTACTATACTAACGTCGCTCCTATACTAATCTACTCTACTAACCTCTCTACTATACTAACCTCGCTCCAATACTAATCTCTCTACTATACCAACCTCGCTACTATTCGAATCTCTCTACTATACTAACCTCACTACTATTCGAATCTCTCTACTATACCAACCTCGCTACTATACTAACCTCACTACTATACCATCCTCGCTACTATACCATCCTCACTACTATTCGAATCTCTCTACTATACTAACCTCACTACTATTCGAATCTCTCTACTATACTAACCTCACTACTATTCGAATCTCTCTACTATACCAACCTCGCTACTATACCAACCTCTCTACTATATCAACCTCACTACTATATCAACCTCACTACTATTCGAATCTCTCTACTATACCAACCTCGCTACTATACCAACCTCACTACTATTCGAATCTCTCTACTATACTAACCTCACTACTATTCGAATCTCTCTACTATACTAACCTCACTACTATTCGAATCTCTCTACTATACCAACCTCGCTACTATACCAACCTCACTACTATTCGAATCTCGCTACTATACTAACCTCACTACTATACCAACCTCTACTATACTAGCCTCACTACTATTCGAATCTCTCTACTATACCAACCTCGCTACTATACCAACCTCTCTACTATTCGAATCTCGCTACTATACTAACCTGACTACTATACCAACCTCTCTACTATACTAGCCTCACTACTATTCGAATCTCGCTACTATACTAACCTCACTACTATACCAACCTCTCTACTATTCGAATCTCGCTACTATACTAACCTCACTACTATTCGAATCTCTCTACTATACTAGCCTCACTACTATACCAACCTCTCTACTATACTAGCCTCACTACTATACCAACCTCTCTACTATACTAGCCTCACTACTATACCAACCTCTCTACTATACTAGCCTCACTACTATTCGAATCTCTCTATTATACTAACCTCACTACTATTCCAATCTCACTACTATACTAACCTCACTACTATACCAACCTCACTACTATACTAGCCTCACTACTATTCGAATCTCTCTATTATACTAACCTCACTACTATTCCAATCTCGCTACTATACTAACCTCACTACTATACCATCCTCGCTACTATACTAACCTCACTACTATTCGAATCTCTCTACTATACCAACCTCGCTACTATATCAACCTCACTACTATATCAACCTCACTACTATTCGAATCTCTCTACTATACTAACCTCACTACTATTCGAATCTCTCTACTATACCAACCTCGCTACTATACCAACCTCTCTACTATTCGAATCTCTCTACTATACTAACCTCACTACTATTCGAATCTCGCTACTATACTAACCTCACTACTATACCAACCTCTCTACTATACTAGCCTCACTACTATTCGAATCTCTCTACTATACTAACCTCACTACTATACCAACCTCTCTACTATACTAGCCTCACTACTATTCGAATCTCTCTATTATACTAACCTCACTACTATTCCAATGTCGCTACTATACTAACCTCACTACTATACCATCCTCGCTACTATACTAACCTCACTACTATTCGAATCTCTCTACTATACCAACCTCGCTACTATATCAACCTCACTACTATATCAACCTCACTACTATTCGAATCTCTCTACTATACTAACCTCACTACTATTCGAATCTCTCTACTATACCAACCTCGCTACTATACCAACCTCTCTACTATACTAACCTCACTACTATTCGAATCTCGCTACTATACTAACCTCACTACTATACCAACCTCGCTACTATACTAACCTCTCTACTATTCGAATCTCGCTACTATACTAACCTGACTACTATACCAACCTCTCTACTATACTAGCCTCACTACTATTCGAATCTCGCTACTATACTAACCTCACTACTATACCAACCTCTCTACTATACTAGCCTCACTACTATTCGAATCTCTCTATTATACTAACCTCACTACTATTCCAATCTCGCTACTATACTAACCTCACTACTATACCAACCTCACTACTATACTAGCCTCACTACTATTCGAATCTCTCTACTATACTAACCTCACTACTATACCAACCTCTCTACTATACTAGCCTCACTACTATTCGAATCTCTCTATTATACTAGCCTCACTACTATTCCAATCTCGCTACTATACTAACCTCACTACTATACCAACCTCTCTACTATACTAGCCTCACTACTATTCGAATCTCTCTATTATACTAACCTCACTACTATTCCAATCTCGCTACTATACTAACCTCACTACTATACCAACCTCACTACTATACTAGCCTCACTACTATTCGAATCTCGCTACTATACTAACCTCACTACTATACCAACCTCGCTACTATTCGAATCTCGCTACTATACTAACCTCACTACTATACCAACCTCACTACTATTCGAATCTCGCTACTATACTAACCTCACTACTATTCGAATCTCTCTATTATACTAACCTCACTACTATTCCAATCTCGCTACTATACTAGCCTCACTACTATTTGAATCTCTCTACTATACTAACCTTTCTACTATTCGAATCTCGCTACTATACTAACCTCTCTACTATACCAACCTCTCTACTATACTAGCCTCACTACTATTCGAATCTCGCTACTATACTAACCTCACTACTATACCAACCTCTCTACTATACTAGCCTCACTACTATTCGAATCTCGCTACTATTCGAATCTTTCTACTATACTAACCTCACTACTATTCGAATCTCTCTACTATACTAACCTCACTACTATACTAACCTGGCTACTATACTAACCTCACTACTATTCGAATCTCGCTACTATACTAACCTCACTACTATTCGAATCTCTCTACTATACTAACCTCGCTACTATACCAACTTCGCTACTATTCAAATCTCTCTATTATACTGACCTCAATACTGTACTATTCTTGCTACTATATTAATCTGCTCTATTATTCTCACTACTATACCAACCTTGCTACTATACTAACTTCACCTCCTATACTAATATTTCTACTATACTATCCTTGCTAACTATACCAACCTCACTACAATACTATTCTCGCCACTATACCAACCTCGCTGCTTTACGGACAGAGACAGAATGAGACAGAGAGAGAAAAGAAAGAGACTGACAGAAAGATGGACAGAGAGACAGAGAGAGAAAGAGAGAGACAGAAAGACAGTGAGACAGAAAGACAGACAGAAACAGCAGCTCAGTATTTGGTGAAAATGACACAAAAAGGCTAAATTTAAACAGAAAATGTCGAGTTTGCTGTAGAACTGAATAAACGGCACAGTGACAGATCTCTACTGCCCCCTAATGGCAGATTATTTACAACAAGCAGCATGATGTTTTCCCTTCAAAATGGTTGTTACTTCCTGTTCTTTTTTTTTTAAACCCTCAAAAGTTTGAAAGGTGCTTTTTGAAAGGTGAGTAAAAGTAGAACATGGGACATTAAACATACAGATGTGGATTTTTCATTGTAGATAAACACAGACACACACACACACACACACACGCACCCGTGGCAGTAGAGGGTGTGATCTGGCCCGTCTGGCCCGTGTAGCTCAGTCCGAGCGCGGCGTATGCTCTCTCGATGGAGCTCGGGTCAATCTGACCCGCCGAGTTCAGATTGGGTCCTGAAGGAGGGGCGCAGGGGGCGGAGCCACTCACAGACCCGCCCACTGCCACACTGGCTCCACCTAACAGCGCTGCAGGAAGAGAATCACAGATTTAACGTGCTTTCATCCCATTAATGAAAAACGTGAGAGTGTGTGCGAGTGTGTGACTGTGTGTGTGTGTGTGTTTGTGTGTGTTTGTGTGTGTTTGTGTGTGTTTGTGTACGCACATTGCTGGTTCCTCTTGTCTCCTGCGTTTTTCAGAGGCAGACAGACGGGACAGTCATGCCGTGTGCAGTTCTTCCAATGAGAGATGATCTGCCTCGACGACGCACAGTGAGCCACTGCAGAGAGAGACAGAGAGAGAGGAACAGACAGAAAGAGCGAAAGTGAGAGATAGAGAGAGACAGAGAGAGGGAAAGAGAGAGACACAGACAGAAAGAGCAAAGGTGTGTGTGAGAGAGAGAGAGAGAGAGAGAGAGAGAGAGCGAAGACAAAGAGACAGACAGAGAGAAAACTTTTTAATACATGATATCACCTAAAGATGAAAATGAGATTGTGTGTTTAGCAGAAACACCAGAGCAGTAGTGTGTGTGTGTGTGTGTGTGTTCTCACATACTTTGTGTATAAAGTTATCTGCATATGTGTGTGTGTACATTTATATACACATTATAATCATTGCTTTTTTTAAATATCATCACTGTTATTACTTTTTTGTTGAGTGACAGAGAGAACGAGAGACAGACAGAGACAGACAAAGGGGAACAGGTGGAGAAAGACAGAGACAGAGAGAGTGAAACAGAGAGTCTGACAGACAGAGCAAGACAGAGACAAAGAGGGACTGAGTAAGAGACAGAGAGTGAGCAAGATAGAGAACAAATAGACAAACAGGACAGCAGACATGCAGTGTGACAGGCAGACAGAAAGAAAAAAACACACACAGACCAACCGACAGACAGACCCAAAGACAGGTCCAGAGACAGACAGGTCCAGAGACACACAGACCCACAGACAGACGCACAGACAGAAAGACGCACAGACAGGTCCAGAGACAGACAGACCCACAGACAGACGCACAGACAGAAAGACGCACAGACAGGTCCAGAGACACACAGACCCACAGACAGACGCACAGACAGGTCTAGAGACAGACAGACCCACAGACAGGTCTAGAGACAGAAAGACGCACAGACAGGTCTAGAGACAGACAGAGAGACAGACCCACAGACAGGTCTAGAGAGAGACAGACAGACCTACAGACAGGTCTAGAGAGAGACAGACAGACAGACCGACCTACAGACAGGTCTAGAGACAGAAAGACGCACAGACAGGTCTAGAGAGAGACAGACAGACAGACAGGTCTAGAGACAGACAGACAGGTCTAGAGAGACAGACAGACAGGTCTATAGACAGACAGACCCACAGACAGGTCTAGAGACAGACAGACATACAGACGCACAGACAGGTCTAGAGAGACAGACAGACAGACAGGTCTAGAGAGAGACAGACCCACAGACAGGTCTAGAGACAGACAGACAGACAGACAGGTCTAGAGACAGACAGACAGACAGGTCTAGAGACAGACAGACCCACAGACAGGTCTAGAGACAGAAAGACGCACAGACAGACCCACAGACAGGTCTATAGACAGACAGACAGACAGGTCTAGAGACAGACAGACCCACAGACAGGTCTAGAGACAGACAGACCCACAGACAGGTCTAGAGACAGACAGACAGACAGGTCTAGAGACAGACAGACCCACAGACAGGTCTAGAGACAGACAGACCCACAGACAGACCCACAGACAGGTCTAGAGACAGAAAGACAGACAGGTCTAGAGAGAGAGAGACAGACAGACAGACAGGTCTAGAGAGAAACAGACAGGACGAGAGACAGACAAGTGGATGGACTTCTTGGACAGACAAGAAGACAGAATCACTGACAGACAGGCAGGGTGACAGACAGATCTACAGACAGACAGAAAGGCTGACAGAGAGGTAGACAGACAGAAAAAGAAACAGACTGGCCAATAGTGGGTCATGTCACTGAGGACAGAGAGTGAGACAGGTAGAGAGACACACCCTGGCAGGTTTTCCCGGCCTGACAATGGGTCATGTGATTGAGGACGTTCTTCATGGTCCTGCAGTGAGGCAGGCTGCAGTGAGACAGCTCTCCGTTACTCTGCTCCCGACGCTGACACTTATGAGCGTGAAGCAGGAGGACGAGCTGCTGCTGGATCAACTTCCTCTTCTCAGGGTCAGCCACAGGGGGCGCCACCGCCTGCGCGCACACACACACACACACACACACACAGTAAGCATTGTTTTACTCACTATCGCGCACTAGGTTACAATATCCCTAACTAGCTAATGAACACAACTAAACGGTGTACTCAGTAGCATAACTAATTAACTTAGACTAACTATCAAGTGGTTAGCAAGCTAGCTGCATAAGCTAGTTACAGTGGATATAAAAAGTCTACACACCCCGGTTAATACTGCAGGGTTTTGTGATGTAAAAAAATTAAATCGAGGATAAATAATGACAGATCTTTTTCCACCTTTAATGTGAAATAGCAACCAACAACACTCAAGTGAAAAACAAACAAACATTTAGAAACAAAAAGAAAAATGTACAATAACAAGGCTGCATAAGTGGGCACACGCCTTTATAATGGGTCATGTGACCGTGCTCAGAATCAACCAATTACAATCAGAGTCATGTTCAAAAGCAATCGTCGTACAGCTGTCATCAATAAAGTGACTCTGATTGACCCCAAATAAAGACCAGCTGTGTCTGCATGATATTCGTCACGTCTTCTTGGTTTAATCCGACTGCTGAAGCCAAACAGCTTACAAAGCATGCAGCAGATCTCACTGTGGAAAGATATCGATCAGGAGAGGGGAATAAAAGAATTTCCAAGACTTTAGATGTGCCATGGAACACGGTGAAGTCCATCATCAACAAGCAGAGAAAATGGAGAACCACAGTGACATCACCATGAACAGGACGTCCCTCCAAACTATGCAAAAGAACAAGATTAAAACATACCAGGGAGGCTGCCAAGAGACCTACAGCAACATTAATGCAGCTGCAGGAACATCTGGCAAGTACTGGTCACGTCCTGCATGTGACAATCTCTCGTATTCTTCAGCTGTCTGGGCTATGGGGTAGGGTGGATAGATGGAAGCCCTTTCTCACAAAAAAAACAAAAAAAAAAAAAAAAAACAAATCCAAGCCCAAATAAATTGCCCCAAACCACATGGCAAAACGTGTTACGATTTGATGAAACCAAGGTAGAACCTTTTAGGCATTATTCTAAAAGATGTTTAGCCCAACACAAGACAGCTTAGAACACCATACCCCCGGTGAAGCATGGTGGTGGCAGCATCATGCTATGGGGCTGCTCGTCTTCAGCTAGGACTGAAGCTCAAGTCAAGACAGACAGAATCACGGACAGCTCATAAATGCCTATAAATATCTATTTTGGCACAAAAGGTGCAGGCTTCTGTTAGACGACTGAAGATGAAGAAAAATTTCACCTTCCAGCACGATAACGACCCAAAACACAAATCCAAGTCAACAGAGGAGCGGCTTCAGATAGAAGATCAGAGGTTTGGAATGGTCCAGTCAGAGCTCAGCTCTAAATCCTTTCAAAAACCTGTGGAATGACCTGAAGAGGGCTGTGTGCAGGAGATCAGCTCGCAATCTGATACATCTGGAGCATTTCTGCATGGAAGAGTGGAATAATGCTGCATCCGAGGCGAAGTTGCGACATGTAATTCCCCACCTACAAGTGGGGAACTACACCGAAAACACTCCTCAACTCGGGGTAGTCTCCTCAACTACCACTTCCTTCCCTTTTCTGGAGTGACGTCAGATCAACATGGCCGCTCTCACTGTGAACAGCGTGAAGTTCCCCTTCTCTACTTTTACATGAGTTTATAGCAGGATTGGCTTTAGATCAGCTCATATACAGACACAGCACTCTGTTAAATCTGTAACACTGACCAACTAATCACTGTTTTGAGAAGCTGCTCATCATCATTAGAGTTATCACTAACGTTAGATTCTTGCTAAGCTACTCGCTGGTGTAGCTGTGCTGCAGTTTCAGTCCGAAATGTTGCCTGAATGTTTGAAGTTCACTACAGTAGAACAGAACCAGCAGCCACTCAGGCCTGTAACTGTGAAAGTGCACTTAATGTAGCTTTTTATGAGCTTTATGTGCTCTGACACGGTTTTATTGCAACTTGCACATTACTACTTCCAAGGCACCAGGAACGCAGCCTAAAATTGCCAAATGAAGATGTGCTAAGTTGGTAGATTCTTACCCAAAAACACTGAGCACTCAACTGGAGTATAAACAAAGTATTAGTTAAGCAACCAGGTGATTGTAAGGTTTATCGTTTTTTTCCCCCCCTTAAATGTTTATATTTGTTTTTCACTTTAATTTTGTCAGTTGCTATATTGAACCATATTACTGGTTGCACGCTAAAGGAGGAAAACAATCTGACATGATTTATCTTGATTTAACTCTTTTTAAATCACAAAAACCTGCAATTTTAACAGGGTATGTTTTAATTTCCACTACACATACAGATTAATTACATCAGACCCAACACCTGGTCAACCTACGAACAGAAATACGCCTGCTAGCTACAAGACGAGTGATTCACTTGCGTATACCACATGACTATTTCACATTTTACTATATAATCACACCCCTAGTATACATGTGACAGTAAACACTCCATTTCCCATGATGCAGCTCACCAGGCCGGGGACACTCTGACCAGGCTGGGCTTTCTGGTCCACGCTGAACTGAGAGAGGTTCTGAGACGCTTTATTCTGGAGGGATGGAGCAAGAGATGACTGAGCGCCGCTATGGGAGAAAGGAGGCATGAACGGGGCGGAGCCAGCACCAGCCATCATGTTCATCTGAGAGAGAGAGAGAGAGATCAGTTTAATACTCAAAAATAACAATGGGACAAGTTGCATATCAATAGAAATATATTATTTACAATGACAACAATACATACTATATAGAACTACGAATTGAAAGAAAAATATTACCTACATTATTAGACAAATAGGATTAAATCACATTTTAATGCATTAATGCACACAATCTTGGGATTTTGTGTTTTCGACATCGTAAACGCATCATACGCTCACCGCTCAAATGATTAAAATCATGATCACCCTGTTGCTAGGCAACTGGAAAATAAATGCAGATTATAAGTTAGTTAATGAGTGAAACTAACAATTGAACTACTTAGGTAACGTAGCCGAAGCGGAAACGAGGCAAATTCACTGGGGATAAACGTTTCCCTGAGATATGCTGAGAAATTACTAAAGAAAGATTAAAATTTCACTGTAATCTAAAAACACGTTTTTCAGTTTTTAGCTCGGAGTTTATTAAAAACATTCGGACTTCCAGTCGAGATGCCGAATTTGGACAGAATATAAAGTTAATAAAAACATAAAATTGGAAAAACCTATTAACATATAAAAGACCCACTAGCACAGTATTCGTGTTTTTGATTGGGTTTTTATATTTATTAATTCTGATCCTTTGCTAAAATATGAATTTGATAATGAGCAAAAACACAAAGGTAAAAAAAAATCAACGTAAAATCAGAATATGCCATGCTCAGTTTAAAAACAGAGAAATAATAATGACGTGAAATGATTTCAGATACAGTAATGTTTATTAGCAAATCTTAAAGATATATTCAGCCCATTATGTTTTTAAGACTGACAGGTGAAGATAGATAAACAAAAAATGCTTGGACCCCGATATTTACTTGCAGCTATATTGTTGTTATTGTTATTATTAATTATTAGTATTAAGAAATAAACCAAGAAAGTGCTTGGACCCTTTCCAGCTATATTTATCCTCACTGTAATTATTATTAAGAGATAAATCTAAAAAGTGCTTGGACCCCGATGATATTTATCATTAGCAGCAGTATTAATGCACTTTACCTTATTAACGGCTCCAGGTTGCTGAGCTCTGAGCTGCTGCTGCTGCTGCTGCTGCAGAGGGTCGGCCATGTTCATGCCAGCGTTAGCGTTGACGTAACCCATCCTGGGTACCCCGTTCATGGCTTGCCCTCCCATAATGCCCTGCGTCTGCCCGTTTCCTTTCTGCACCGCCATCATTGGCCTGTTAAAGCCGGCCGGCGCCATCATACCTGCCTGCTGCTGCTGCTGCTGCGAGGCGGAGCAGAGGAGCTCGGACAGCTGCTTGTGTTTGGCGGCTGTGTCCTGAATCGGGCCGAGGGAGGAAGGCTGGCACACCTCGACCCCTCCGTTGGGCAACGCCAAGTCAGGTGAACTGATGAGCTCATCAGGGAGGTCATGCTCCAGGTCGAAGAGGGAACTGAAGTCTGAGGAAGAGAATTAAGGAGTAAATTTTAAATATTGTGCCGGATATTTAATCTCTGTGTGTGTGTGTGTGTGTGTGTATATATATGTACATATAAGAACAGTACAAAACTTCATATTCAAACTGTTCATTAGAATTATTTATAAATTACCTTCTTGGCCTGCAATACACACGGGATAATAAACATTAAGGTCATATACCACATATTCAACATGCACAATAATCGTGTGCTGGGCGATAGAACAATAACAATGTCTCGATATTCTGATCAAATTTCACCACAATATACACTTCTGAGATATCACCTGTATCATGACATAAAAGATTCATTCTGTAGATGTTAAATTGAAAGATATTTAAACAGATGTGGAACGCAGCACTACTGGCCCCTTTTAACAAATGTAAATATCATGAGATATCCTGTAATGTGAAAAATGTGTTATGATTTTTGTGGCATTGTCCTCCATTACTACAGGCATCAAGTTGGCGTCTTTTCCAATTTGGTCAAAAATAAGGGACCTTAAGACAGCCGTCCTTAAGGTAAAGACTACTTAGGCCGTGTCCTCTTAGCTGGAATAACGTCACCCATAAATGGACGTGCTAATAAAAAACACATGGTCCAGGGTAACAATAGATAGAAATGAGCTGAAATGGACACCTTTATTTCTAACAACACAAAAGTTCCTGAGAAATCGGGCAACATTATGACAAAAATGATCGTTGAGTCATTCTCGTTGGAGACACCTGCACATTTTAAGTGCAAATCGTGTGTCAGACGTGTATTATGATGAGAATTTCTGTCTGAATTCAAGTTTTGCGCAAGTAAAGGGCTTTGGTTTTGTGGTAATTTGTTGCAAACCATCGTACAAACGATTAAAACCCAAACACGGAATTCTTCAGCCACCTGCAGATAACGCAGCAAGTTACGCTTTTGTAAAACTCCGTAAATTTTGATTTTAAAGTGGAACTACGTTATCATCCAGATTATGTGCAGTTTTTCAATATATTATCGCCTTTAAAATTTGGGAGGCTGGGCTTAAATGGGTGGAGTGACCGGGACAACTTAAAAAAATACGATAGCAGTTAGGTAGCTTATTTACAAAACAACAACAACAAAAAAAAAACAACAACAACCATTTCAATTTAGCAAAAATGAAGGAAATACAAATAATGCCGCACCACCAGGGGAATGAAATTCGACGTAACATAAAATAAAGGTGTATGTACAAATCGCGATTGGTCGATAGCTAAAATTTAGCTAATTTAGCTAGCCTGAAGAGAATTAAAGTAAACTTTACTATACCATTTGCATCGCTCGCAGAACCAGAGAGCGCCGGTGAGGACAATTTAGGCCTTTTGGCTGAAGACGGCCCCGAGTCCAAAACATTATCGGCCATATTTCTCCACCGATTCTGTATTAAAGCATATATATCCGCACAGGATAGGAAAATTCCCCTGTCTGAGTGCGTAAATATTCTAGGAATTTCTTAACTCTGGAGGATTTTCTTAAATCTGAAAGTTCCACTATTATAATTCCAATTTCCTTCAGGATTATTTCACCGATTTAGATAAATTATAGAGAAACTGGCGTGACTTTGTTCCTCCTTGGATTATCATAGTGTTTTGGATGCTGGAGCTTTGTTGGGACGCCAATCAACCTGGGGATTGATGGGAAACTCAATGCAGTCAGAAGCCAAACAGAATTCGGTGTCTGCGTCATGAACTTCGCCTCATGCAGTGGTCCTGAAAACGTCCACAATCCTGAAATTCTCCATGGCAGTCAGAGCCATCTGTCTCCAGCTTATCCGTTCAATTCCAGAAGTCGTCCGGGACGTCCTCAAATCTCGCCTCATCGATACAGCAACTTTGTGATACGTACAAAAATGGACACAAGTTACATTTCACACAACACCATTCAGTCCAGATAAAGTCATCTGTGCTTCTGTAGGACTAATAGAACAAACCAACTGGCACGCAATACCACTGAAGTGCTGAAGAACCGTCCGGATGCACCACCAACTCCATGAACACTCGTGTTCCTGAATGCACTTTAGTGTTTTTGTGACGGGACGGAGCAAATCGTGCAGGGCTGCATCTCTCACACACGTATGCATGGATCTACAGCGAAATCAGCTCAGAAGAAACGTCCTCCTGCATGCACGACAACCTCCAATGTTCATGCATGCAAAGAAATGGTTTGCAGTTCAGGACCTGATGGCTCAGTATGACGAGAAAAACAAAAACTCTTAGTCCAATTAGTCATTTAGTTTGATAAGGAATCTGATTTTTTTTTTTTTTTGCAATAGTGTTATTGGTGGACAGTGGAGAACTGTGGCAGTGCTGGATGGATCTGCTCACTTTGTGGTTCAAACCAACTCTAATCAAGCTTGCAAGTAGAAGAAATGGGGAAGAAATGGGCGAGCAGTCAGGTGAAGGAGAAAACCACATCGACTGGGATGAAGCAGAGGGAATGCAGCTGCATTAATGCTGAAGCTTTTAGATCAGATGGGAGATGCACTCGGAGACATTTCGGGGTTCTGCTGAATGCGCCCCAGGCTTTTCTGGTGCCGTGACCCCCTGCGCCTTCATTTCTCCCTTCTTTCTCTCTTTCTCTCACTTCTTCTCGCTTCTTTTCTTCACTTTGTTGTGGACGTCCTTCACTTTTACGCCGTCCTCCGTCTTTTCATTTCGCAAGCAGTCCATCCATTCCGTCCTCGCCGACGAAAAAAAAGTGTAAAAGAAAACAATACACTAATTTCTTTCCTCTTTCCTCTTTCTCTCCGTCTCTTGTCTCTTCGGCAGGGTTTTTTTTTTTTCCTCCCGTTTTTTTTTTTTTTTTTTTTTTTTTTTTTTTTTTTTTAAATCCCCTTCCGCCTCTTCTTCAGATTTTCACCGAGTGAATTTTTCTATTTTTTATCTCCACCTTTCGGTTTTTTCCTCCTTCTTTTCCTCCTTTCCTCTCTCTCCTGCTCTTTGAGAAGACAGCGGGTCTCGGTGCGCGCCGTGGCCGGGCTTGGAGCGGCTCTCTTCGGTCTGCCTCTCGTGCCTCCTCCGCTCCTCTGGCCGCACAAAACAAAATGGCGGCTTGTTGTTTCTCCTCCTTTTGGCACTGAAGGGAAAGAGGGAGGGTTTGGAGGTACATTACAGGGGAAAAGGAGGGGTAAAGAGAGGGATCCGGTGTCGGTGCTCGGCTTTTCCCGGATTATTTCGGATTTGAAAGCTCCCTGATTTATGTTTTTGGTTTTTCAATCAGTTTTATTTTTGTTTTTTTGTGTGTTTTTCTGAGCAGAAATCACAAACAAGACCATCTCTCTCAGAGGAACACTGAGTTCATCGACACATATCATGATACTTCCAATAAATCAACGATAATTCCTCGTTTTCTCTTCAAGTTTCACACTATTATAATCGTATTTTATAAAAATTCACAAAGAGACAGTGTTAGCTGAACTGCCCTGACACTGGACACATGCAAGGTTTTCACACTTCATTAAAATGGTCCATGTTGGTAGTTTCATGGCTTGAAATCCCTTTAAAAATCCTACTTTTCTGAAATTATCTCTTAAAATACAGCCTTTCCCCCTCTCTAAACCTCTTCTCCCTTTTCCTTCTACGTCACAATGCAGGAAAAATAATATATTACGTAATAATATCGTTTCAGAAGCAAATCAGATACTTATGAATAAAACCATCCATTATGTTGCACCTGGATGTACAGTTTAACTTATAAACTGACTGAAAAACGCGTCTCAGACCCCAGCTGGAGAACCTCAGCCTCGTTTGGTCTTTTTGATCAATTTTACTTCTGAAGAATGATGGATTTTTATTCAGTCAGGTGATTTGTACCTGCATTACTAGGCAATGACATGAGGGTGAAGTCGCGATATCGACAGACTGTGGGGTTTTTGGGGGGTATTGAGTGTGTCAGTGGACAAATAAATGGTTAATGTTGATGAAAATATTGAGACATGCCAGCATATTTGCGATATCATGTTTTTCCCCATGTAGAACGCACTTAGAACAGAAATCAGATGCGTCAACTTCAGAGTGAAAACACGGCAAAGCCTACTTTACCTCAGAAATACTGTGTTAATGAGCTGTTAAATAAAAGTGTGTTCAGCAGGAAACACGCTATAAAGTGTAAAATTTAATATAAAGCAGCAGGATTGGGAATGAGTGGACATTCAATCAGTGATAAATGTGTTCTTTACTGCCATCTTGCTTTGTACCCCTGAGAAAATTTCATCTGTTTTCATGAACTCTGATCATTTCAGTCATATCTGTGATCTAGTAGCTTGATATCCACCAGGAAGAAGAAAATTAAATCACGTATATTTATAGAATTTGGGTTCCATCACTTTGTCTCTGTCCTGTCCTCAGAGGAGACTCTGATAATCATAAGACATATAATAACAAGTACAGGTATAAAGTCTGGCTTTATATTCACAACTTCATAACTGCTGTGTCCTGTAAATAAATAAATTCACATAGTCCCGTGACGCAGACCCGTGGATGTTCGGGCGTCCTGTGAGAATTTATAGCTGTGTGTATGCGAGTTTTATAACATATTTTATTACAGATGTCGCCTTTATTGAGGCGTTATTGCTCATGCTTCAATTTTAATTAAAGCATTAATATGGAAACCGGTAAACATGGCTTTTCTTAAAATTACAATTTTAATGTGACTGGAAAGAAAACACTTCCAGAAAAGAACGCAACCAGACGAGGCCATTCACATTCACATTTTCACACACACACACACACACACACACACACACACACACACACACAGCCTCATGGTGGACACTGTCAGTGAGTTACAGCATGTCTCCAGAGCCCGGCTGTGTCCTAAACGCCACTTCCTCACTCTTGTAGCTTCCTGAGACAAGGGTACTTCATGAAGAGTACTAAACACATAAAGGTGAGTAGAGTAATGCAGAACCAGGAGCAGTCCTTCATCCCTCTGAATGTGCACAGGCCCTTTCCACATCACACACTGATTTTGGAGTGTGTGCAGACAGGATCAGGGGACCGCCTTGCTCTCGGATCACCACGTCGTCTTCTATGCGCACGCCGAGACCACGGAAGTGCTGCGGACACGACTCGTCATCCTCACTGAAGTACAGACCTGTCGACAGAGACAGTGTAATAATAATAATAATAATAAGTCATTTGTTTACTGGCTAATAAGTAAACAGCAGCAGTCTGTGGGATTTAAACTCATGAGCACAGACATGATCACTTATCACTGATTACAGACTGCACCAACTAGATCGCTTTTGGTGCACACATCAAGAACATGTTCATATTAATCCACACATTTTTATTAACTGCTCCAATCAAACGACATGAAATCTATCAAATAACACACAGGAAGTTCTGAAGGAGATGAACACAGGTCACTGATATCAGTGTTTAGATTAAAACGTGTAGATGAGGAGCAATGTGAGTGTCTCTCACCAGGCTCGATGGTGATGGCCATGCCGGCCTGCAGGGGCTGAGAGCGAGACAACTCAGGAGTGTCGTGAACGTCCATACCCAGGTAATGACCTACGTGATGGGGACAGTAACGCCGCGCAGCCTGCGCCGGAGAGAGCCACAGACAGAGAGTGAGTAAATAACCAATCAGACACCAAGGAACAAATAAAGAGGAGACAAACACGCATGGCATTAGAGAGAGAGAGAGAGAGAGAAAAGAAAGTGAGAAAAAAAGAGATGAGAAACAGAGATAAAGGACACAGCCATAGAACATTGCAAAGAGCTGACAGGGAATAAAAAAAATCAAGAGTTAACCCTGATACACAACTCGTGTAATGAGATTGGATGCAACCTGATGCAACAAAGAACAGTTTGTAATGCAGGATTTAATATGTTCAGATTTCCAGGCATATTTACAAATCCACATATTTTATATTTATAACAGCTGTTATTATTTAAACTGAGTTATTACTGGTAACACTGGTTCCGGTGTAATTGGTTGTAGAAAGCTAAGCGAGTGAAGCTTGAGTGAAAAAACACGGATTAAAACGTGTGTAATCGTTGATGTGGTGATGTTTTCTGTAAGGAGAAATGTGTTTATTTAACATTTATGGAAGGAGTCTCCAGTGTCAGCGCTTTGTAACAGTCAGATGTAAAGCTGCAACTTTAAGGTTTCTGACATCTTTGCTGTTTCTCGGTAACATGACAAGCTGCCTAACTTGAAGAGAGAGAATAAAAATCGCACTTGTTGATAAATTGCTGTGGTATAAGAGAAATAAAACAGGTGGGGACGTACTGCTATAGGAGAATGATCAACATTAGCTGTGATTGGTGTGTATGTGTGTGTTAGCTGCACGTTAGGAGTTAGCGAGAAGCTACGCAGTGTGAGTACCTTGAGAGCGTCGGCGTAGTCGGTGTCGTGTGGTAACACACCGAGCTGCAGCAGCTGTTTGGCCAGCAGTGTGAGCATGGACGAGTAAATATGATCCAGACTGACTCCAGGAACACACAGAGACAAACACGCTGACTGTACCTCCAACACTGCCTCATACACACACCGCTGAACCTCACTGAACCTGCGCGCACACACACACACACACACACACACAGATTAGATAGACAGACAGTTATCAGATAATGGATAATTATGGACTGAATTCAGAGTCAGCAACTCAAGTCCATAAGTTACATCAATATTTACTTTGGGGAAAGTTCCTCATATTCAGAGTCGAGTTATGCAGCTACTTAAGTGGATTTTCTCAGCTCCTTATTCAGATTATTAAAATCACTGTATAGTTCACATCTAAAAGCACAGAAGCCTCGAAAGGTGTGGTTTCTCAATAGACGTCTAGACCAACTTCTTTAAACACAAACACTCACCTTTAAACCCGAAAAAATCAGGGATAGAAAATGCAGACTGAAAAAGTAAATAGTGTTTTTTTCTTTGCCGTCAAACGTAACGCAATGTAACAAAAACCAAGAGACATTTTAAAAATAAAAAATAAAAAGACAAATACAGTGATCCAATACAATGAGATGATGGAGAGAGCTGAAATAAATCTAACAGGAGACTCGTATATCACCGATATCTCACTACATGAATAGTAATAATAGTAATTCTCACATTAATCACTGGTTTAATTGAACAAAATGGCTTATTGAGCAGCACGTAGAATAGCACTTTATCCAGCACATCCTGTTATTTTACGTTTTATTTTTTTTTATATTGTGCGCACAGTTTAATGATGCCATGAGAATCAAGCTCATGAAATCATAAGTGTGTGAGGGATGGAGGAGATTTTATCATGCTTATAATTCACTATTTTGATTTGAAGGATAATCTGACCTAGCACTCATCTCTTACTCTAAAAGCTCACTTTATGTTCATTCATAATTTTAGCCATAAAAAATTCACTCCTCGTACCTGCAACATCTCCATTAAGAGGCATCTCCTCTGATATTCTTCATGATGTGACAAAAAACTTTTCGTGGACTTTTAAAGTGATACTACAGTTAATTAATTAGTTAATTAATAGTGCCATATTTATGTATTTAATATTGTCCCTGAATGACATTCTGTAGTGTGCTTTTGAGTGTATTTACATCCAAAACATAAATTTCAGTATGAGTTATTATGGTTACATCAAACTGTCACACAGAGGCGCGGGACCTAACGCTGCTCCTCACTCGAGCCGATATCACGCAAGCAAGCTGCTGAACATACTCCGCCCAGCGTGCGTAACTCTCCCGTAACTTCTGAATAACGCTTAATTCTGTGTGTGATTTCAGTATTAAAGCCTCACGGCACGCTGTTAACACAGAGCTACGCTGTTTAATGACTGGCGATGTCACTCACTTTCCACTCACGGGCCATGTGCGTGTGACATCACTGACATAGCCAAAATATTCACACCCTCCATCCAACAACACCATCTCTCCATCCTGAGAGACAGAGAGACAGAGACAGAGACAGAGACAGAGAGAGAGACAGAGACAGAGTGAGAGAGAGACAGAGACAGAGTGAGAGAGACAGAGACAGAGAGAGAGAGAGTGAGAGAGAGACAGAGAGAGAGACAGACAGAGAGACAGACAGAGAGAGAGAGAGAGAGAGAGAGAGACAGACAGCCAGAGACAGAGACAGAGTGAGAGAGAGACAGAGACAGAGTGATAGAGAGAGATAGAGAGAGAGACACACACAGAGACAGAGTGATAGAGAGACAGAGAAAGAGAGTGAGACAGAGAAAGAGAGAGAGAGCGAGACAGAGAGAGACTCTTAGCTGTGTGGTTATCAGTCATATTTCTATTTGTTGCTAACCAAACATCATTAAGGAAACTCGCTAACTTGACGGCTACATATGAAACTCACTAGCTAGCACTAAAGACAGCCATATTGCCTGAAATCATTGCCATGGTTACGTCGAGCTCACTAACAACAACACAGAGTTAAACACAGTGCCAGAATTAAAATACAAGTCTTCGTTAATAAAGTACAGTCAGATAATAAAGTACAGTCAGATAATAAAGTACAGTCAGATAATAAAGTACAGTCAGATAATAAAGTACAGTCAGATCGTCACTGTGATATGAAAATCTAGAATTTACGCGTTACCTTGACGATCTGGTTGTTGTTGATGTAGTGAAGCGTGTTCGCTCGGTTTCCACCGGCAACCACCGGAGGATACGCTAAAAAGTTAGCACCATGTGCTCGACACTCGAAATCAAACTGAAGAGAGACATCGTGCAACATGAAGAGGATAAAAATAAATTACATTCATAATTTATTTCCTCATTGCATACATACATACATGCACACTGTGGCTGTAATCTGAGCATTTCATTTTTTTTTTTTTAATCCCCCTTTCCGTAGCACAGATTAGCCTCTCACAGGAACACAAATTAGCTCCTCCTACATGTGAATGTAGCACTGATCAGCACCTCCGTTAATTTACCTTAGCGTAGATTAGCGCCTCGTCGATGTCGCCTCGGCACATGGCCATGGTCTTCCTGAAAGCCTTAAAACACAAGAACAATCAATTCACACACAATAATCTAAAGCTGCAGTCGCGTTACAAGCCTTCTGACCAATCAGAATAAACTGAGCTGCGGGATCACGCTGAATAAAACTCTCTTATTCCTGAGTGATTATGACTTCTTCATTTCTCCGGAGAAAAACGAACAGATAAAGGAGTAAAGGAGTGAAACAGTACGTACGTGAGCGGTGATGTGTCCTGCCTGCTTCATCAGCTCCACCTCAGCGGGACTCTTTATCGCCCGGAGAGAGTGAGTGAGCGGCCGCAGGGGCCGAACCGATACCTGTCCCTCCAGCAGGGGGCGCACCTGGGTCTGATGGAGACGAGGATGAACCGGCTGAGAAGCATCATACCACACCACAGATCCTGAGAGAGAGAGAGAGAGATAGAGAGAGAGAGAGAGACAGAGAGAGAGAGAGAGAGTGAGAGACAGAGAGTGAGTGAGTGAGACAGAGAGAGAGACAGAGAGAGAGAGAGAGAGAGACAGACAGAGAGTGAGAGACAGAGAGTGAGTGAGTGAGACAGAGAGAGAGACAGAGAGAGAGAGAGAGAGAGACAGAGTGTCCATCTTTTAAACTGTTTATCTACTCATCTATTTTTTTTTTATCTGTTTGTCAGTTTCTCTATACCTCTACCTATCCTTCCGTCTGTGTGTATGTTTCTCTATGTGTCTCTGTCCCTACCTGTCTGTCTTTCCATCTGTCTGTCTGTGTCCTTACCTGTCTGTCTTTCCATCTGTCTGTCTGTCTGTGTCGCTGTCTGTCTGTCTTTCCATCTGTCTGTCTGTGTCTCACGCCCTCGTGTGTCCATGTGCTTTACCTTTAACGGCGTTGAGGACGGAGCCGAGCTCCTCGATGCTGTGGACGGTCTGGATGCCGGTGAGAGCGGCGGCTCCGTCTTGCCCTGACCTCGGGCCGTCCCATAATTCCCGGGCGGGGTTTCTGGGCGGGACGAAGAGCAGGGTGCGGTCGGGGCGGGGCGAGCCGTACATGACAAGGGCGCAGTCGGGCTCGAGCACGCCCGTCAAGTACAGGAAGTCCTGGTTCTGGTGGAACGGGTACGGGATGTCGTTAGTCATGTAGCGCACCGGGTGAGACAGGACAACGAGGACGTGGGACGAGTCGGGGACACGGGACTCAATCAGGGACGCCAGACACTGCCGACGCAGATCATACTCCGTCTGAGTCACACCGGGAGTCACCTCGCCTGAGAGACAGACAGGCGGGGGGAGGGAGGGAGAGAGAGAGAGGGAGAGAGAGTGTGAGAGAGAGAGAGAGTGTGAGAGTGAGAGAGTGTGAGAGAAAGGGAGAGAAAGGGAGAGAGAGGGAGAGAGAGAGGGAGAGAGTGTGAGAGAGAAAGGGAGAGAGAGAGAGTGTGTGAGAGAAAGGGAGAGAGAGAGAGTGTGTGAGAGAAAGGGAGAGAGAGAGAGTGTGTGAGAGAGAGAGAGAAAGAAAATGAGGCGGGGGGGAGAGAGAGAGAGGAATTGTTTTGTTCTGTGTGTTATTATTATTTTAGACAATAAATTAATTCCATAAATGTATGTGTGTGTGTCACTGTGTTTGATGAGGTGAGGGTGTGTGTGTCACCGTGTTTGATGAGGGTGTGTGTGTGTGTGTGTGTGTGTCACCGTGTTTGATGAGGTGAGGGTGTGTGTAGGGACTCGGCTGTCCCAGGTATCTCTGAGGTATTTTCTTGGTCTTCCATCCTCCAGTTTTGGCCCACACACTCCTGCACACACACTTTAACACACCTGCAGAGACACACAAAGTATCCTGAGTGTCACACACTCACTCTCTCTCTCTCTCTCTCACACACACTCACACACACACACACACACACACAGGTAGAGAGAGATGAGAGTAACAGGTACCTGAGCTCAGGTGAGTTTGCACTGCAGCTCTCAGTAATGTAGCCGGAAACTGCAGCATTTTACTTTACTCGCGTGCAAAATGTTCGATTTCATAACATAAATAAACATAAACATAAATAAACATAAACACATAAACACACAAACATGAAAGTGACACTCCGCTGTATCACTGAGGACATGAAACATGCGCGTGCAGCGGTCAGTGCGCATGCGCGCCCAGGGTCAGCCCCGCCCCCTTTACTATCTCTCCCGGAACTAAAACATGTCATTCACAACATGGAGCCGGTTCTATTGTTTATTTATTTTTAATCGCTAATATAAACGCGTAATAAAATAAATGTAACTTTATATAAAGCCAAACAAAGCTACAAAGCCTAAAAAATGAATAATTAATAAAACATAAGGACATATTTAGGGTGAGAAGAATATATAAACAAACGGAAAAGAAAAAAGGAAAGAAATTTCTCTTAGAGCCAAAAAAATAAAAGTGAACAGTTCGGTATCTTTCATTTTTATACAGTAATTAGAGAAATGAGACTTATCTGAAAATGTCAAATTATTCATATTAATAAAGTAAAAAAAAAGTTATATTGATTATGTAAAAAAAATTAAAAACAAAAGAGTGAAAATCTAAAAGTTTGGGCATTTTTATTTTCATGTCATGAAATGTAGCAGTATAAAACAATGTTCAACAACAATAAGAAATACTAAATAACAAATAATTAATAAATACTAAATAAGAAATAATTTAAAAGTACCAAATAAGAAATTTTAAAAATTACAAAATATGAATTAATTAAAAAGCAGTAAATAAGAAATAATTTTAAAAAGACTAATTAATAAATATTTAAGAAATACTAAAGAGCTAATTTAAAAATACAAAATAAGAAATATTTACTAAATACTAAAAAAGAAGTAATTTAAAAAATACTGAATAAAAATATTAAGAAATAATAAATGAGAAATAATTTTAAAAAATACAAAATAATAAATAATTTAAAGAAATACTAAAAAAGAAATAATAAAAAAAAAAAACTAAATAAGATATAATTAAGAGTAGTAACACTATCATATGTAGGATCATATGAAGTTTCTATAAACTGAAATTAAGATCTTTGGTGTTTAGTATTTCTGATGTGTTTAAAATATTGTCGTGCAGAACAAAAGGAATTTATTCACCTAGATAAGATATGCAATTAAAATGCATCTATTATTATTACTATTGTTGTTGTTGTTGTTGTTGTTGTTATGTTTGTGTAGTCACGCAAGGTTTGTCAGATGTAACTGGGGCATCGGATTATATATACTTGAACCTACCCTTATTTATGTACTTGTTTAGTTTCATACGTTTTATTTGAATTGTTGATTAAGTGTTTTACTTAATCTGAGACACTAGTTTTTGTCTGTTTGTTTGTTTGTTTGTCTTTGTTTGTTTTTATTGGTTTTACAGCCAGGGTTACGTTAAGAGAACGAAAGAATTAAATACAAAAGATAAAAATAAACAACAGAAAAGTTATATTAAATAAAAACATCAAAATGTTTAGATACATTAACACTTTTTACAGCTTTCTTATTTTTCAAATTTAATATTGTTTTTAGGTATTGCTGAAACAAAAGTTTATTCCCCCTGTATTTACATTTATATGTATGAAATGTAGCTAATACAAGCAGCAAATTAATTAAATAATATTCCTTTATGATAATATGTGTCATAAGTGGAAAAAAAAACACATAAAACTTTTTCTAAATAAAGTAGAAAACTGGGCCTCATGTGATTTTTAATAAATGATTCATTGTGAAAATAAATGAAAGAATGTTTCTGTGTATAATTTATAAATTGTATAAGATACAAGCTGTCAGTATCACAGTTCAATCTGTTTACCGGATAGCAGGTAACTGCTGGGGGAATGTTCATACACGGGTTGAAGAGAAATGTCTTTGATTTAATATTTCTGAAGTAATTTCCAGATTTTATTCCACATCAGTTCATCAACACAGTTATTCCAAAAAGCTTCAAAAGCAGGACAAGAGACAATATTCCTGAAAAAGAGCCTGAATACTGCGATTATTATTCTTAATGAGGGAAGAAGAGAAAGAGTGACTGCAGAGGAAGTTTATAAAGTTATAAACTTATAGAGTTTTAAAGTGAGATAAACATTCACAAGAAAAATCCTTCACGGTTAAAGTTTCTCCCCAAAACTACATCATTAGTAAACCTTTTCTCAAGAAAGAAAGACTTATACACAGATTTATACAGAATATGTTTATTATTATTGCAGATAGAACCCCTGTGAGGTGGGAAATTGTGTTTATCACTCTTAATTATATTTTTTAAATTAACTTGATTTAGCAGTTTCTGAGAAAACCAACATTTATTTGGAATATTATACATCATTTTATTATTTTTTTAATTCACAGGTTAGTGGTCTTCACTTTCTTTTGCTCTGTGACTACAGCATTAGCAAACTTCCGATAGAATTATCCAACTTCCACAAGTTTACTGTAATTTAATTTATTAAGTATATTTGAGAGTGCTAACAGCTAAGAAGTAGTCGGCAGTGTTGCCATGGAAACGCCGATCCCCTCCCCCAACCCACCCACTCCCGTATCCGGACACGCGCGGAGTTTTCCGCACTCTCTGATTGGTCAGCTGTCACTCTGACGACATTCAGTGCGCGACGCGAGTTGAAGCAGGACCCGTGCTTCGGTTGAAGAAGTTTGGAGTTAATTCCGCGCCTGCGTACAATTCTCCACTCTCACGTCGAAGCGCGGACTTTTCGGTTACGTTTTCGGCGAGCTGCGAGTTTGTAACCGCGGAGGAAAGAAGAGTTCTCCGGTTCCTGTTTCATCTTCCACCCAAGGTAGCGTCGGAATAACCCGGTTAGCGTAGCTGCTAGCTCGCGTAACGGTCGCTTAGTTCCAGAAGGTTCTGTTCTGGAGAGCGCGCGACTTAATCCACCGTGACGTACCAGCAAGCTGGACGTGCGCGTGCAGCTCCGCTTTATGTGTGTTAAAGCGCCGTGCTTTCACACACACACACACCCGGTTTTAAATCGGATTATTTAAATAAAGCCTAAAAGTCATGAGTGCATGCTAGCTATGTTAATGCACAAGTTTAATAAAGCACTCAGAACTGCGTGATGAACGTGTATGAAGTGATAAACAAGTTGTTTGTTTTTGTTTGTGTGTTTGTTTGTTTGTTTGTTTGTTTGTTTGTTGACAGGTGTTGGTGATGGAT